>NW_026865597.1:0-13730 GCF_026571515.1 Ruditapes philippinarum
TAAAATTAAACGAAACACTCCCAAAGGAATATAAGAACGGAATTTTTTATTGTAACATGCTATAAATGGTATGAGTAACACACGAATGTGAATTTATTTGCATCGGCTGTATATTTTACTACTTAAAATATATCCAGGATATAATCAATAAATCAAATCAAGACAGTAAATGAAATCGTCTGCATTTTGTCTGTGTCTCTTCATGAAGAGAAGATAAATATCCATGAAAACTAAGTGAAGTCTTTATGGAGATAAACAAATTAATACAATGAGACATGGTTATAATGAGAAACTATGTGTAATTTCAACGATTTTCTTTTGGAGTTAACTACTGTTAACCTTTAATCGTTAAAGTTATTTAAAAAAGCCAACTCATAATTTCTTTATTGGCATATGTTATCTCATTCAAACTGTGTTGTTTACTTTCTTTAGTCATCAAATATCAATATGGTCAAGGTTTTTGGGAATAAGAAGACTAAATATAGTTTCGTCAAAATCTATATGCAACCTTCTTTTGTTATGAGGATGCGTAAAGTCTACGGAACGCATTTGCAAATCGATCTATAAGACAGACGTAATGAAATTTTTACCAGCGTCGATTTTTGAATCGTAGTTTAAAATCCACTTATGTCAGATGAATGACGTTTTATCACATCATTCTATGACGTTTTAGAAAAGTTGTGTGTGAGACAATGATTGAAAACAACATAAGTAGGACAAGAAAAATATTGGAATTGATTAACAGTTTCATTTTTCTTAACTCTTAACTTAGAGACCAAAACCAAAGAAGATAAAAAGTGTGATTGACAAGTCAGCGTTAAAATTCAATTTCAGGATTCTTTCAACGCACGAGCAACATCAATATAATTATATGCAAAAGTTGTCAACAAAAAGTAAAGTTATGCTTAAGATAACTTTGGGAACCTTAACACCTGCGTAGCTATGTTGATCTAGGAAAGTATAATCATTTTAAAAAAACATTAAGCATAAAAAATGAGGTCGTCTCTTTTTACTCACTATTCATATTGATAAAGCTTTATTGTCATTTATTTTGGGTTCAATTAATTTTCAAAACAGAGACTACTCAAATGAGAATTGAGATATAGATAGAGAGGTTTTCAGACAAGTTTAAAGCTAAAGATATACGTTTTTGCTTGACTTTTGCAATTTAAACAAACTCAAAAAATCAGATTATTCTTTGTAGAATTATACCACACTTATATTTTACACAATTTCCGAGATACTGTATGACAGACACATTATTTTCGAGTAACTTTGATTAATAACCTACAGGACTTATATAATAATATTTTCCTTGTCCAATCTTATTAGGAAAAGTAGAATCTCTTTAAGGGTTATGGCAACAAATAATTTATAAAGATTAAGCAAAGAAATGGATATTGATTATACAGCTGGTGTAAGTATGTCACTGCACTTTACCATGTTCTTGAGATGCTTTAAACACAACTTGTTTCTGGTTGGATTTTCAAAGAAACACGGTATTATTTCTAATTTTTTTAACTCCTTCTTTTCAATTTCCACGAAATTAATACAGTTGTATAAGCATCTTGCATTTTGCATTTTCAGAGAATATACCATTATTTGCAAAGGCGTCTCAAATTAGGTTTGTGGATAATCAATTGGTATAAGCACAAAGTATTTGATATTTAGACTTTGAGGATTTGCCTGAGACTTATAAACTTATAGTGAGAATAAGCATGGCAATTGTTTAATGACATGTTCTAAAGCGTCAATCGCAAAAAACACAGGATAGGAACAATAGCAAAACATTCAATATTTTAACGCAAAAGTATGTTATATCTTGTCTCGGGAGTCTTTTATAACTGTTAATTTGGTAAGAACATCGTAAATGATTGTAGCAATTTTTTACAAGTAATATTAAAATATTATTTCTGTTTCCTGCCAGGCCGAATTAAACCAAGCTAGAAACGTTTTCAAATTTGTCATGATGAGAGGCGTTGAAGGTTTTATTTATTCTATTCTGATAAAAATGCAACACATACAAAAAAAATCCATACTTTTATCTAGAAACTGTTCTTACATTCATTTGTTCATATTTCAATGAAATTGATTATAAACCTTTAGAAACAACGGTGCTTGTAATAAATATATATAAAAATCTTTATATTGTTACAAAGACATCATGTCTGTTAAAGACGATTCTCCGAAGGTATATCGTCTACAAGAAGTGTATCAGTCTATATTTAAAGGACTTTTGTGTGTCTATTAATGAAAAACGAGTTGCAATTTTATAATTATCCATGATCGTCATTTTCGAGTAAAATTCATACTTGTCATGCTGCATGATTCCATGTTATCCTGCCTTAAGTGATACGAAACGTTCTCAAAATATATATTCATACTCAAAAGGGACATACCTTAAAGAAAAAGTTATCAGGGGGTTGGAGGGAAATAGATTGAAAGATCTTTATAAAAAATCCACTTAAACTTGCTGACTGAAATGAAAATCGTTTGATCAGATCCTTTCATCATTAGGATTGTGAACTATTTCGCCAAATGTGATTGAAAAGCAAACATTAATAGGTCAAGAACGCCATGGAATAATTGAATTAACAAAATAAATGTACTTTCTGAACTTAACATAACAATGGGTATCTGATAAATAAATTGATTGTAGGCTTGGGGTTTTTTGCTTGTACAATTACTCAGGCCAATTGCGTTTAACGCGTTTGTCATCACAATGTTGTTATATTTGTCAGGCCTTTCATTATCATTTTTACTGATATCGATACTCTTTTGTAAAACGTTTCATCTATCACGCTATCGTTTTTAAAAAGTATACTTCTCGCAAAAAGTCACGTTACATTTATTATGAGCATTACTTATAATACACCAAAAGCTTCTAACAGTAACAAAAGAGATTTGTCGTCACCAGAAGACCTTTTTGCGCCCAAAAAGAATAAATATTACTCTAAGTCACCTGATTATTCCAGACTAGAAAACGTTCTTGAAATGTCCTCTCCAGAAGCTCCTCTTGCTCTTGATGAAGAGGCAGTAAAAATCTATTGCTTCAGCTCTTAAAGAGACAATTTCAGTCAGAAAAGTATGCACAATGCCTTAATGCAACTGTCGAATCAATAGTAAAAGGCGTTGTTGACGGATTGCAACTGCAAATTAATGTCCTTCAGAAGGAGAACGGGAGGACCTTAAAGCGACAAACCTAGCCTTATCTACCCGAATTGACATACTTGAACTCAGAGCCGACGCTACAGAAACAATATAGTCGTCGTGACAAAAATCTGGCGTATCACAGGTAATATCAGAAAACAAAGATGAAAACACCGACCAAAAATCATACTTGATATGAGCTCAAGCATTGGTGCTGACTTGAGCTTAGAATGAAATAGCCTGTTGTCACATCGAGTCGGTAACCTAGATAATCTGAATTTGGAAAGCCGCGCGAATATCCTGTGGTTGAAGTTTCGCCTCTCGTTCGCTCTAGAGATGAAAACTTCTCAAGAAGCGTGCTCTTTCTGAAAAGTCTAAAAGGCCACATGAAAAACCTTTGTTTAATGAAGTTTAACAAAAATTAGATCTGAACTTCTAATGTAAGCACGCCAACTTGTTAAAAAATAAAGTAAATTTCTCGGGCGCTTGGACCACTGAATGGAATAATAATTGTAAAAAAGCAGCACAGGAGAAGTATTCATCGTAATTCTTTCAAAAACGTGACTTATCCTCAGTTCTATTGCCTATAGACTGTTGGGTAGTTAAAGTTATGGGGCAGTTTATTACTTTCTACTTCGTAATAATTAGAGGGCAATCCCGCGGGTGAATATCGTGTGTTGACATTCCAAAACATTTTACACTTTATTCTTCGCTTTTAACGGTTTATAATGTTCTATATTTGAATTGCACTTTGTTTAAGTCAGTTAAAAACTAATACTGTAGATAGATAATATGTCGCGTATGTACTATGTGTACGCATATATTTATATTGATACGGAGATATGAACAAAATCTTCTTTTAAACTATCTATCAATCATTTTTGTCATTACATTTTTAGAAATTCGAAAAAAGTCATCTAGACACATCAACGTTCATATTTATGATATATAAACAGCTTTGTAAGATTATTGCAATTATCATATGAAAAAAACAATATCGATTATAACGAGTCATATTATAATCATATTAAGATCTTACTTACTATCAAGTTTTAACTTTGACCAAGTTTACTTGTTCTGTAAAGTTGTTCTTTTTTCCTATAAAAATAAGATTGAATATACATCGCGATGTAATCTACTATCTTTAAATACATTTAATATCAGTGATGTTTTTAGAAAACGTAAATGATTATGATAAAAATTTCATACTTATAAATCAATATCATATATTGTTGAGGTAAATGAGCTATTCTACTACCGGTTTTTTGATATTTTAATATGATTGCATTAATAAGGTTAAGCTTTACCATGAACACATGTATAAATGTGAGTGTGTACATATGTATGTACTTATGTGTACATATGTAAATGTGTGTACATATGTACATTGTATGTATGTGTGAATATGTGTTTTTGTATGTACGTGTTTATGTATATTTTTGTAGTCTTACTTGTTTGCATGTACGTGTTTATGTATATATTTGTATGTTTATTTGCCTAAATGATTATAATAAAAATTTCAATACTTATAAATCAATATCATATATTGTTGAAGTAAATGAGCTTTCAAAAACTATATGGAAATACCTAATAATATTTTATATGATTGTATTAATAAGATTAATCTTAAACCAATGAATGCATTCAATTTTGAGTATATGTGTATAATATATGTATGTGTGCATGCGTGATATTTATATGCGTGTATATATACATATTAGTATGTTTATTTGCTTTGCTTGTTAAAAATTCAATGAAAAATGAAGATAATTTAGACAACTTCAACAAATACAAGTCTTATAGTTCATGTAAATAAAATCAATAAATAGTATAGCTTATATGCACTTATAAGTTTTGTATATGCTTCTGGCTAATTTTCCTTTGTATTGTCAATATTTTGTGTCTCTTTTTAAGAATATTTTCTCAGAAAAAATATTAATATACATAAGTACATTATGCAAATTGTCACTCTTATTAATTCCTTTTATTTCAAGTATGATATTGACAAGAATACTTATATAATTAATTGTATTGAAAAATGTAGTTTGCTTTGTCACGTTTATGATTTAAACATACTACTATCTCTTCCAATCTATTTCAAACAAACCACTGTTGTGAATATTTGTTCAATAACTTTCAGAGCTAATGATACTGATATTTAAATGATATGTATACATGTATAGTACAATATGATAACATTTTGAAATACAATTAATCATTTATAAGCATGTTTTTTTATACAAAATCTGGTAGTTTTAACAGTATGCACACTTATTTTTATCTTAGGTTATTATTTCAGTGCTCCTTTTGGTCCTTTTATATTGTTTATTGATCTTTAAATTGTAACTTTATTACATCATGTTTTCTTTATTTTTTGTCTTCCTCAAACACATTTTCTCCCTTTATATTCACTCTTCTTTTTCCCCAAGGACATCTATTCGGAATATTGTAAATGGAATGCTACGGATTCTAATAATTGATATACTTCAAGGCATGATAGTAACGGTGCGCTTTTTGCTGTTTCTAACATCAATTACATAGTGAATAAATTGTCATGCACCGCTATCATGCATTCTTACTCTTGTACATGGAAATTTTTCCCTCTTACTAAATTTGCTTGTTCTATTTCACATTGCTCCAAACATGATTCTTACATACTCGGTGTCTCTTAACATCAGGAATCAAGTTACAGACAACATTAAATACCATACAGACAAGTCCTCCCATGCTATGAGTGCTACATTCAAAATGTAGCATTTACCCATCAAACTCATCGCTATTCTCACTAAAATGGTATGTATTCAATGGCTGCATATTGTTCTTATTTTTATCTGGAGATATTCATCCGAATCCTGGTCCATCATCAACAAATTCCTCAACTGAATCATTGTCCACTACCTCATCTATGTCCCTGGACCTTGCAAGTCTAATGTCGTCAGGTTCCTGTTTATCTGTTCTACAATATAATGTTCAAAGTCTGCTAAGCAAAAATAGAAATTCTTACACTGAATTTAGTATGTTCGATGTTCTTGCCTTTCAGAAAACTTGGCTTAATCCCAGTGTTTTCCAATTCGGACATATTTATACCATGTTTCCATGCTCCAGAAAGAAATGACAGGGTTGATGACAGTCATGGCGGAGTTTCTTTATACATTAAGAATTCACTATTTTACAAACGGCGAAATGGATCTCGAACCTAGAAATGTAGAATGTGTATGGGTAGAGATTATTCTATCTCAATCCAAACGTATCTTGGTAGGTATTTTTTATCGGCCACCAAGCGCAGATTCACATTACACGACTCTTATTGAACACTCTCTAAACTTGGCAGAATAAACAAATATACCAGATATTCATTGTAACTGGAAGATTTTAAACTTTAATCCATCTAGTCCTTCATTATCACGCAAACTTCTTTCAATTTGTCAACAATTTCACCTTGAGCAACTAATTAACGAACCTACACATTTTACCGAGACTTCAGCCTCTGTTTTAGTTTACACCAATTGAACTCAATATGAAAAAGATGAACTCGATAAAATCCAGCATGAAGCTTCAAGAATTGTCTCTGGTGTTACCAAACTTGTGTCCATTCATCAGCTCCATCGAGAGGTCTCTTGGGAATCTTTAGACAGTAGAAGAAAGAAACATAAATTAATTCTTGTTTATAAAAATGAAAATGGACTATCTCCTGACTACCTATCAAGTCTTGTCCCTCCCTCTGTAGGTGAAACCTCGCGTTATAATTTACGAAATTCGAACGATATACAAGGGAAATACATACAAGAACTTCTCTATATTATAATGCTTTTCTTCTCTCAGCTCTCAGAGAATGGAATGAACTTCCAGATGATATACAAAATGCCCCTTCGTTATCTTCTTTCAAGTGTCTATTGAATAGAAACATTAAAAAGTGTCCAAAATATTTCTATACAGGTATCAGAAAATGGCAAATATACCATGCACGTCTACGAACAGAGTGTAGTTCTCTTAACCACCATCTTTTCAGAAAAAAATATTGTAAAATACACCTTTATGCCAATGTGGACTTCCAGAAACTAACCATCATTTTTTCTTTGAATGCAAAAAATACACTTCCATCAGAGACAGACTTTTTCAAACACTTTCAGATTACTGTACTGTAACTCTCCACACACTACTTAACGGCGACACAAACTTAAGTGACGACATCAACATCAATATATTTCAAGCAGTTCAAATATATATCCGAGATAGCAAACGATTTCCATAGTCTATGCAACATCTACTGCTCCTCCAGTTTACTTACCGAATAGATTTTCCTCTTTCTCTTTTCCACTTTTTATTACGTTATGCTTCTTTTCTATCTCAAGTCCCTGTTTCTACTCCTTTCAGGTATAAACACATATATATGTTTTTGTTTCGTAGGTCGTTATCTTATCTGTTTTACTGCTTCCTGTTTCTTTAATCTACTAGTATTAATAATTATTTTCTCTTCTTATTTAATATTTCAAACATTATCAAACCCGTCTTATTTCTAGTAATTAATTGTATGTTAGGAAAAGGCCTATATAAGCATTTATGCTTTCGGATCTGATCCTTTTTCAGCATTGTATTTTGTTATTCAATATTGTATGATAAACTTGTTTGTACAAAATGTTCGAAATAAAATATGTTTAAACCAAACGTTTCATCTAATTTGCGTTCCTTATTATTGCCCTCGGGATATTTTCAATGTTTATTGTTTTATAGTTATATATGTCGTAACATGTCCTTTTATGGGAACTGTCATGTGAATCTAACTAAAGAATTGTTTCGAACGAACTATAATAAATACCAGGATGAAAATTAATTTGTCTATAATTGTTAGTTGAATAAATTAAAGATCCTGTAACACATTATTTTTATGGTTTTATATACAAATTATGATGCTCAAATTAAGATTTATCGATATTGTAAGTTTCAAAAACATTATCTATAAAGATATTACCGAGTTAAATATTTCATGTAAATAAAGGGAGGTAATTAGAATTTAGTTTTCTATAAATTGCAATACATATTTTACATATTCTTCCATGTTTGAAAATTGACAAATTTGCATAATTACATACATATATAATTCATGAAGAGTGGTATGCAATCTCAATTACAAAACATACAGGATCTTTAATCGTCTGGGTTACTAGAAACATTATAGTAATATTCTCTAGCGTTATACAATTTTGGTCAATGTACGAAAATCTTTTCATAAAAAAAGATGATAAAAGAAAAAAAAAACGTATTATTTACATACAATTTATTAGTATATATATTAGCACGCATTTATGCCCAATGTAAATGAGATGTACGCTATGGTGATTTTAAGATAACTTATCATTCTGTATTTACTGTTTATGTGACGGGGATAGGTTTTTTCCATTATAAAATAATATATAAATGTTATAGTTGGGACCTTATCATCATAAAGAAAACATGTCGGTTACATTCAAATGTCGTACTGGATTTTAATTCCTTGAAACATTGGGGGCAAAACAATGTTTACAAATGAAAGGGATAAAAATTTAATTCTGCAATATTAACATTCTCTTACTTCTGACAATGGATCAACTAGGGGTTTACATGCATTCACTATGTTTACGTTTTACATCTTTTAGACTCCAGTTATGTAAATGCATCTTTTTATATCGAGTAATGATAATCAAATCATTTGAAATGACTAAATATACAGTATGATGTTTGTAAAAAAGGTACTTTCATTCGCTACTAATAGTTGATACTGATGTTCAATTTTAGTAAGTGTGTAAACTTGCTTATACGGATGATGATTGTATTCATGTCTGTTTTATATCTTAAATGAAATGTTCGTTGTTTGCTTGACAGTCCTTCTACCATTGCATTTTCTGTTCTACTTATGCCATGCAAAACTAACTTGCTGATATAATTTGTCCTTTGACTTTCCAGTTAAACATTGATGTAAATATGTTAACAATAAATTATTGTCGGTTGAGTGTCGATTCCTTTAGACAGGATATTATTTAACATCACTTCATTTATTTAATGTATCGTTCTGCTCTTTCTCAAACAGACATAAACTACGTATTTGAAGACTTAACCCATTACTTCATGAGCATTTTGTGAAAAATGGCTGTTTTCATTGAAAAGTCTCCCTTTACAAGTTCAAATTGCTATAATACTATACAAACTGCTTCAACACTAATCAAACTTGGAACAAATGTTGACCGGACCATTGCCCTTGCAACAACATACTCAGGCTTAAATGTTCTGTTACCGTGGCAACGAGGGGACATCTCAAAATTGCCAAAAATCACTATTTTGCGTCGATTTTTTCCACTATAATTTATTTCAAAGTGATGTAACTTCTCAATGGATTGAGATAGAGTCAAATGCTTTTCAGCGTTGGTTACACGTTACATTATGATCAATCTGGGGTCATTTATAGCCTCTCACAAGTCCAAAATTTTCTTTTCTCAAACAAAAACAAGTGTTAAGGGCCTAAATAATGCATTTTTTCACCATTTGAGACAACAAAAAGGGGGGGGGGGTGAAAAAGGCGTTAAAAGGCGTGTATATGAAGTAATGGGTTAACGAAGACATTAGTATTGTGGTTATTTTATTATGTGTATATTTAGCTGCATTTTGGATGTTAGACGACTTCTAGTAAAGTACAAAAGAGTAAAATTGTCCAAACTGGTTGACAAAATATATCATAAGTTTAATAAATGGAAAGTTATTTAAAGACATCAAATAGAAACTTTTTTTTAATTACTAAATATTGTCGTTTTCTTTCCATATTAAATTTTACATTCATATCGTTTTTAAAACATTTATATTTTATTAATGTTTTACTGTGAATTGATTTATCAAGCATTAATACTTTTTTTCTTTCAGTGTAAATGTTAAGATACGACTGTATTAATAATGTAAATATTCAATTAACAAGTTGGCAGATAAAACATTCTAAAAACAGAATGCCTGAATAGTAGAAAGAGTCGCTGACTTGTAGCAAGCACTTACATTAACAAGGTTTCTGTATAAATTACTCACTGCATTAATTATGTTATCTAAGTATTTAACCGAATAAAATAAGACTGAATGCAAAGACGAATTATTGTGGTTGATCATCCGTGGGAAGAATGTATATACATATATTTTGTCAAAGCACATCGTAAAATAACCACAAGAACTGTGATTATTTATCGGAACTGTCCAATGCAATTAGTTAAGATATGTCTTGAATTGAAATCGATTGGATGGAAATTAATGTTTATCTCATTTCCTTACCTAAACTAATGATACTTTGGGACAATAAAGCTAAATAATGAAGATCTATATTCGGATAGTTCTTCTGCCATGATATCTCTTTTGAGACTATGTTCAGATGAATAATGACATGTATGAAATTTCCTTCTTTCATATGTGACAAGAAGATGATTGTTTACGTTATAATTAAGGGACTCATCCGAAGTATTTTATATGCCAGGACTCGAAATATTAATAAGAGTTTGTAAACCATTTTATTTAAATTTGGAACAGCACCTTGAGTGCAAACTTCCAAGTCATTAATTCTTCCGCTTTGCAAGAAAAGTTATTTTGATTGACATGTATTAAATGATAAAAATGCAGTTAATTCGTAGTTTTAATGTTTTTTACACAAAGCGAGCTTAGAATCGCTCATAAAGCGATTTTTAATATTTCTGGGTTTATTTCTTTATCTTCTTGTTCATACTATTCCGGTTAACATGTACTAGTTGTCTACGCAACAAATTAGAATTTCTTACAGCATAGGCAATTAAACCTCCTTAAATATTTTATAAAGGTAATGCCTATGAAACATTTACTCAAGGTATGGGAAAATTGAGATTATTTCAAAATCGAGAAAAATGAACTCGTCGAATATTATGGAGTATTGTATTCGTGCTTAAAGTATTTTTTCTCATCATTGTTTCGTTAAATAAGTCAATTTTAAAGCAGAATATTTATAATATAATCTGTTCTGTAACTCATTTTAATTTAGTATGTGGACAAAGTTTTACTTATTTTATAGAACAAATATATAAAGATACCAAATTAAAAACATTTTCCACATCAATACTGTTTATGTAGAGAAACCATTATTTTCGCATTGGACATAAAGTCAAACTAATTTTACCTATAAAGTGGGACAAATATGATTGATGATATGTTATGTTTTTACTATGTTATTACTGATTACTGATTACTGAAATAAATCTATCTATAAATCTATCTATCTATCATATGCTAACTTTTTCTATTAGACATAATAGCATCTCTCCAAGGGTTATGTAAAGATAACACTTGTCCCTCACCTCTGTGGGTTGGAATCCCGACAGGGACTTTGGATTCTTTCATGTGAGGAAGCTATCCAGCTAGCTTACGGAACGTCGGTGGTTCTACTCAGGTGCCCGTTCGTGCCTGAAAAAATGCACAGAAGGGCACCTGAGGTCTTACTCCACCAGTAAAGCTGCAACGTCGCGATATGACCTATACTGTGTCGATGTGACGTAAAACCCAAAACAAAACAAAAAACAAATGCAAAGATAAACGTGCATCATTTATGTCCGTCTATTACTTTTTAAAGTGATTGTTTAAAGTAATTTCTTTTACAGTATGTTTTGAATAAACATGTATTTACAAAGTGATTTAGGAAATTGTTTATCTGCAGCAGACATATTTAACAAAAACTCTTTTTGCAAGAAACAATTCTTTAAAATCTCATCAGTAAAGCTACAAATTAAACAATTTAATAAAGGTTTAAATAATAAATCAATATGACAGAAAAGCGGGTTTTATTTAAGATAAGTATTAATTGTGTGATGGAAGTTGATGACAAAAGTAATAGAAGGCCGCACATTGCATTCAGCTACAAAACTGCGTAAATTGTTCCTATATCAGCTATTCTCAAGTTTAACAGCATATTTACAAAGACGAATATTCAGTCATTGTTTAACATTGATATATATATATATATATCTATCTCCACAGCTAAATTAAATAATCTATTCTCAGATGAACATCTATCTATTCCCTCAGACAAGATGAAGTTTAAGCATACTTCCCTCTTTGAAAGTAGTAATTTCCGTTTTCTCAAAATTGCTTAAAATACTTACTTTGACACTTTGTGAAGACGTTAATATGGGAGTTTGTTATGAAATGATTGCATTTTGAAGTGCCTTGTTTTAATTAAATTATTTCTTGAAAAAAATAATGTTAAAAATGAAACAAAGTTGTAAAGCGTATCACAGATTGCCATTTAATGAGGTAAACAGAATCCAGCGA
Organism: Ruditapes philippinarum; assembly: GCF_026571515.1. Taxonomy (NCBI): domain Eukaryota; kingdom Metazoa; phylum Mollusca; class Bivalvia; order Venerida; family Veneridae; genus Ruditapes; species Ruditapes philippinarum. Next base: position 12,448 of record NW_026865597.1, read on the forward strand.
CATGCCATCGGAAAATTCATTTATTTAAATATAACTATGGATGATTTATTGGCATTCTTAATTAGATCGTTTTTCCTAATTAATATGTACAATATTTAACGAACCATCTTTATAATAAATAAGACAGATATTCATTACATAACATTAAACCATCATTTCACGCAAAGGGTAAATAAATATTAAACAGCTCGATTGATCAAATAGATAATTTATGAAAGAATAACGTAATTGGGTAAAAACTTAATATTAATTGCCTTAATTATTTGCTTTAAATAAAATTTTAATTTCATAATACATCGAAAACGGAATGAATATTTTTTTTGGTGTTTTTTTTTTTTGCATATTCATTTATCATGCCAGTATCTGCCAAATGAATGTGGTAAAAACAATGTACAAATATCAAATAAAATCGGAATAAACCAATAACAAACAAACAAACAAACAAACAAACAAACAAAAAAAAAAAAACAACAGAAAAGCAAGAAAAAAACCCTAATATGCTATATTTCCTTCGATCCCTCTATTTCATAGTTCTTTACCTTAACGTGTTGACAAGACAAATGCCATCATTTTATTTCTGTTAACAAGCAAGAATGAGATTATATAAATGGCTGGATAAATCTTAAAAAGTTAATATACTCAAAATCCAATGATATATTGTATTCATTAATTTGAAAAAATATTATATATTATGGTGTTTAAACTAAAAAAAAAATGTTCTTAACAATAGTGAATCTGAGGTAACAATACATATAAATGACATTATTTGAAGGTGCTGGTTAAATACACAGTTAACTGTTATTTCAATATGAAATTCCTCCATTCACCTCCCCTGTTGATTTTATTGTAAAAACATGCAATGATGATATAGTCTTTTCCGATTAAGAATTTATTGCAAATCAATCTGATTGCGAATTGAACTTTTAATAAATACTGTATATTCATTTTATCATTTTTTAAAACAAAAATAAGTAGTGGCATTGTATTTTTCATAATGTAAAAATTAAATTAAATAAACTAAAAATAAGTTAAAAAGCGCACACTATTCAAAAGTGACCCGGACATTCAATTGCGATATTTTATAATTTACGTAAAATATGTACGAGTGAAAATGATGTAAAACTTTTTTTTGCAAAATCAGAGATCTGTCCTTAAATATTTCTTACCCGCTGTCCAACTTGCTAAACATAAACATAAGGACAGCAAATATTTGACACATTTATACTTATATAAAATGAGATCATTTGTTTCATTCATAATTTACATTTCACAAATTCCCCAAG
>NW_026865598.1:0-24684 GCF_026571515.1 Ruditapes philippinarum
TTAAGATATATACTATACCACTACAATGTACTATAGATGTGACATTAAGAAATTTTCAGTATAAGTTCATCCATAGACTTACTGCAACAAACACTATGCTTTTCAAATATAATCTATGCAATTCAAATTTGTGTGATTTTTGTTGCAGTAGTTTAGAAACACTTCATCATCTATTTTGGGAATGTAATATTGTGCAAAATTTATGGTCAAACTTGCATTCCTTTCTCTAATCCATTAATCTTCATTTTTCATACAGTAAAAAAACAGTGTTTTTTTGGAGAGCTTACAACCAATATAAATAGTAATGTAGTAAATTATATCATTATTCTAATGAAATATTACATTTTAGAAATGAAATATCAAGGAAGAAAGCCCACTTTTGATATTTTTAAAAACTTTTTGTTGTTAAGGATACAGATTGAAGAAGCAATTGCACTGTCAAATGATAAAATTGAATCGTACAAACAAAAATGGAGTAAATTATCTAACACTTTAACAAACAATACTGATGACTAAAACAATAATATTATGTAAATTAAACGTATAAACCATAAAACGTATAAAATTAAATGAAACTGATTCACTTGTCTTTTTTTTTTCCCTGTCTTGTGTGTGTGTGTGTGTGTGTGTGTGTGTTTTGTTTAGTGTAAGAATGATAGTTTTTTAAGTAGATTTATTCTTTTTCTTTCTGAATTTTTTGAAAGTTTTGTTTTTACTTTTTTTTCTGTGTGGAGTTTCTATGTAAATGTGAATGATTGTGTTTATATGTTTTTGAAAAATAAAAAAAATGAAAAAAAAAAAAAAAAAGAATATTTTTTTCATGCAGACACCACTTTTACGGTAGAGTTACATTGTTTTGTGCAATAATTAAAACATATATATGTTCATACTCACTTTGCAAATATTTGATGAATGGTAATAGTTTGTCGGTAATTATCGGATTCTGAAGTAAACCATACGGATTTCGATGTATGGTACAACGGTATGTGTAAGAGTAGAATTACAAGTAAAATTACAAGCATATCACTTGCCTTACAAAATTAATCAAAATTATGAAATTAAGAAATAAAGCTAGAAATGAAACTCACGATTTATAAACTTATGTTTTTATATATTTAAAAGAATTAATTATAAAGTGTCCCTTTAAAAGGATAGGATTGCCTAGTTGTGCATCACTCAACCCTTTTTTTATTTTTTTTTAAAAACCTCCTAAATCAACTCTTTATGATAAAGAAATAATTATAAAAAAATAATAATAAATTGACCTTATATACCAGTAAAAAACAAGGTACTAGCTATGTTTTTTACAGGTATAGAGGGTCAATTTTATTATCACTATTTTTTTTAATTATTTGTATATCATAAAGGGTTTATTTAAGATTAAAAAAAATGTTTCACTTTTAAAGGGGTAGGTTGGGTAACCCCAAGACTGGACGAGCACTGTGCCCATTTGTTCCACCAGTGTAATGCATGCAAATTTGGACAAAAGAAGGACGGAACATGCTGACATAACAATAACACTATTTTTTGTGAAAAACGAATATTTTTTTTATTGTCAAAACGATTTGAAATAGTATAAAACTAATAAAGAAATAATCAATCATAAAAATACAAACACTGGCTCTCCCACGTGGAGGAAATAAAAATATCAATCTACTATCACTTTTTTTCGCAGAAAGAGTTATTCGTTTTGGCAGTTTCAATTTAAAATTTCATTTAAATAGCACCTTTATAGACAAGTAAATGCACTAAAAGACTTCGTTACGTGGTACCAATTAATATGCATGTATCAACTATGTTACACCTAAATATCTATGTCACTTGTCTATTGATAACAGATATACCGAAAACACAGGATGCGCTATCTGTAGACCAGCACGTGGTAAGGTTAATGATATGCTTGGGCTATTTTTAGATAATCGATCACCAAGACGTTATACTATAGTTTTAACTCCGCGTTAGAATTGCGTTTAAATATAAGACACAGTAGATCTAACTATAACTCGATCGCAGACAAATGTGATAGAGCTATGCAATTTTAACTTGTTCGCACTAATTCTCTGTGTGATTCGCTCACGATCTTTTGGTGAGTAGGACCCTCCTTTGGAGACGGAATTCTACTACAATAGCCATTCTTTATTGTATAAAACTAATAAAGACAAAATCAATCATAAAAGAAACTAATTTTTGCGTCTTGAAAACCATTTGAAACGAAACATTTTCGTTTATAATTTATTTCTTCCTTCTACCTACGCTTTAAAAACCGATAAAACAAGTAAAAATAGAAATCCTATTTAATAGAAACAAACTGGAATTACCGAAGCAACTAAAAATAGCTTAGATTTCCGTAATATTACTTCGTTTGATTCCGCAGTATGACGGAATCGCCCGAATTGTCACGATTGCAGCGGAAACCTAGACTGGTTTCTCGTTCCATCATGCCACTTACAAATGTAAGCAGGAAACCACCTAACCGGAACAATTTTCCAAAACAAATGGCTGTGGCCGCAAGCCAAAACAATATATATTCATGAAAACTACAAATGAATTGTCCAAGATTCGAATTTTGCGTCTACTAGGCACAGCATACTTACCACTAGGCCATCTAGCAGTATTAATTGATTTTAATATCGAGATCTATACTATCAATAAAATCTTTAACATTAAAAGCATGCTTATTTAATAATTGATAGCAGTTTCATGACAATATTGCTAAGCAAGTTTGCTTTTAATTGTTAATAAACAGTTACTCAACATTTTGTTTCCTATTTTCCTTCTATTTGAACCATTAAACTGATATGTTCTTACATATATAATAATACAATCACTTTTCTATCCGGCGATTTGATGTTTTTAGCATCAAATCCTCTACTTGTTCTCTTTCTAGATCAATTAATTATCTGCTATTGGGCCATCTCAGACTTATCATCAAAATCCAATAGTATGGGTATCTCTTATGATTCTAAATACTATCAAGATAATTACTTATGATATAACAGGTCTTATGTTAAGGATAGAGTCTCTTCAAGCTATTAAATGTTTTCCTGTGTATGTTTTTATCAAAATAGATATGCAGACCATCGTGAATCTCAAGATTATATTTACTACTAGAATACGAGCTGTGGATTATATCTCTTAGAAACAAAGAAACAGTATTTTGTAATTCTATAATGAATGGCTATACAATGCATTATGGTCTTTTTATCTTTGATATATATGACTATATAAATATATTTGCATATATGAGACTTTTATAGTAAAGAATAAAATCCAAATCAAATAAATGGCTTAAACCCATTAAAATTCTTAAAAAATTAATGTACCTTTTCCTTGGAAACCTTGATGTTATTGCATTTATGTATGCATCTACAACCTCATGCACATTTGAAGATGCCACTTTCTTTACTAATCTTTCAAATCCATCGCCCACTGTGAAATGCAAATTGAAACAAAATGTACTGGAACTATCTACTTTTTTTAAATTTTTGTTTATTTGTTCAAAACTACTAAATGAATATATAAAATCGAAACAAAATAATTATATAGCATGAGTTATATATATTAGTGTATTTGAAAGGTAAACATCTTCAAATATTAACAACACGTGCTTCAAAACTAATTTTTACCTACAAGAAATGAATATACAACATCATATATTAATCAAGTTTCTGTAGTTTTACCCGATGTTAACAGGAAATTAACAGGCTTCTATGAAAATTTGCTTTTCAGTCGTTTAAACGGCTAATTTATACTGGTTCGGTATGATATTGTAACTCTGTTATCAGACTTGGTTGTACAGTGTTAACACCCTACTAATCAGCGGCTCTGACATTTTGGAGATATGTTTTAAATGTGATCCGTCGACACTTCTGTTGTAAACCCATCGATCAAATTTTCAAATCCGTTTTTTTTTTCAAACATTTCAAAACATTTAAAATAAAATATGATGCAAACTTGAAACAAAATATCCAAACAAACATACAAGCAAAGAATTATTATTCAGTCAACTACAGAAACATCTACACAAGAGTAATTGTTAAAATTTGATATACTTAGTGTAACTAAATTGACAGGTAGTGTCTCTTTGATGTCCTTCGGTAAATTTGTTATCTTGGTTCCCACTTTTCAAAATTATTTAATAAATAAAAAAAAAAAATTAATTAAAAAAATTTAAAAATTTAAAAAAATTTTTCTAAAAAAAAAAAAAAAATAAAGAAAAAAAAAAAAAATAATAAAAAAATATTAAAAAAAAAAAAAAAAAAAAAAATTAAAAAAAAAAAATAAATTCTCTGTCCAATAGAGCTGTTCTATAAAATCCGGGTTCTATAATGTGTACGCTTACATCCGATCCATACATCTCTTGTCTGAAATGTAAATTATTGTACCTTTCCTTGTCTTATATTTGCAAATTAACTAAATAGTCTTCTATTACAGAAATATTAAAGTCATAAATGCATACCAACATACACGAAACTGTAAAAACAAAGCCATCAAAATGCCTTTGACATACCCATTTAATAATCAAATATATCCCGTCAAATGTGATTAGGAACGTTAGGCTATTAAAGTGACATAATACACATTGTGTTTTTGTCAGGTTCAGATGAATTTACTATATATTTCACAAAATGGCTTTAATACATGTAATATAATCGCTATTGGCCCATAATTGATATTAAAACGACTTGAGATATAAAAAGACTGTCCCACTTTTTCCAAAGATTAAACATTCAATCCGAAAGATATTTTTAGATTTTAAGTCAAATTAGTTATGAATAGACCAATGGGGTAGAATGATACATTCAAAACAAATATGGCAAAATGTGAAGTTATTTCGACTTTTACCGGAACACTTACTATTTACAGGATAATATTTGAACTGTTACTCCAAAACCTATGTATGATAATATTAAAGATGATGTTAATAAGTATGCCCTAGATTGTTATAACTTTTTTCATATTTTAGTTTCGTTTTAATGTAATGGCATAATTCAGTAAGGTTGCTTATTCAACTTTTGTACTTAATTATTAAATCGAAATAATTTGGACTTTGACACTTATGAGGTTATCCTAATATGTAAATTCATGCATATTTCTGTATCTTAAACTTTAGAATATGTGCGACATTTAGTACTCTTTTGTTATGAAATGTGTAATACTACTTGAAAATAATAATTCCTTAAGCATATTTTAGACTACTACTCATGTCATGAAGATCTTTTAAAGTCAAGTGATGCTAAGTTTTTTTACTGTATTACTGTAAGATAATGATCTAGTAAAAACTAAAGGGAGGTCATATAATTATATGAATTAAATATTTGGAACAAGTATATCTTCTACATGTTTTAAAGCTTTTATTTGCAAATGTTAAATGCAGGTGTTTGTGATGGTTGGTTGCTGCCTTATTGATGAGTTTTAACATTTTCGTGTATTGTGGCACTTTTTGCCTACCTTACCTACCATTAAATTACTTTCATATTCCGTATTATACTTTTTTAAAGTTTTATTTTCAGTACATTTAACATTTTCGTGTATTGTGGCACTTTTTGCCCACCTTACCTACCATTAAATTACTTTCATATTCCGTATTATACTTTTTTGAAAGTTTTTATTTTCTGTACATTAATTATTAAGGAGATGAGTTTAAATAAATTTCTCCCTCACTCATGCATTAAGTAACATTACATTTCTTTTCACCACTTGAGAGCATACAAAAGTAAGATATGACATGTGATTTTATGGTTTAATGTGATGTCATATCTTACTGATTTTTGCTTAAAATGTAAAATGACTTTGTATACTAAGTTTTATACAAAAGAGAACATTAGTTACACAGAAAATGTGTCACTTGTGTTATTCACCACTCCACACCCTTGAAATTGACAGCGGCACCTTACCTCTACAGGTTAAAGATTGGAATATGGGGTTTAAGTTTTATATTTGTAGAAATTACATTAATAAAGTCTTAAATGTTTTAACAAATTCTATTCTGCAAGTGAATAAAGTCACAAACCTAAGGACATCTGAGAAAGCCTCCACGCCATATTTAGAAATACAGTAGGATGCGCTGACAAAGGCAATTCTTCCCATGACGCTGGATGTGTTAATGATTCTGCCTTTTCCTTTTTGAACCAGCGGCATAAAAGTCTTGGTTACCATGATGACACCGTAAAGATTTACTGACATTGTTTTTTCATAGTCTTCTCGTGTTTGCCATGATGTTGGGCCAATACTGCCAATAATTCCAGCGTTATTTACGACTGCCCACAAACCTATGTCACAATCGCAATATATATATATCAGTTACTAGATATCTTATTTAAATGCAGAAACCAACTGGTGTCCTAATACACGGTGTCAAAAATAGACACAATAATAATGTAACTCGTGTTCTTTTGAAATTTTGAGCAAATTAATTTCTAATTGATTACCAAATTTAGGTATATTAAAGGAACACCTTGAAATAACATTCAAACAATTTAGAATTATTCAGTTATATCTTGTCTGCAGGTGTTTGAACATCAATATCATTTTATAATTATGTATTGAAATAATAACTTGGCGCTGAATTCATTACTCTGATTAAAGTAAGATTAAAGTAAAATTGTACCTTGGTCTGACTTAAGCTTCTTTTTGACGAGGCCTGCTACTGCATTTATATTGTCATCGTTCGATACATCTAGTTGAACAGCGGTTACTTTTTCTGAACACTCGCTTCTTAGATTCTCAACTCCGGCCTTCGTTAGACATCCAGCAAACACATTGAAACCTAACAAGTCGAGTTTTTTGGTTAACAAATAGCCAAACCCTGAATCGCAACCTGTGACGAGTACATACCGGCCCTTATAATTGCTGATTTTGATTTTATTTAAAACACTCATAAAAAGTTTAAGTGCAAGTAAACTTAAAACTATTGATACTAAACTCCACAACATATTGCTTTTTTTTTTCAAAAAAATTAAACCTGACCTACATAAGCGAGATAAAGCTTTAATAACCTGACAAGTCTAAATTTTAAACTTTTAAAAACAGGTATATATGTGTAATGTTAAACATCTGTACGTGTGTACACATTGTAGAAAGATGGGTTTAAAGATCCAGAGTGTCGTAAAAACTTTACTCACAATAGTATTTTGCTTCACGTTTAGATAACAGTTTTCATTCTCCGTGTTTAAATGTTTATGCTAAACGCACATTATGCCTCAGAAATGAACAAATATTTAATTCTTTAGAAAGGTTAAGTATGAGTGTTATAAAGTTTAAATAATGGTTTTAGAGCACGTTGCATGCTTGTGAACTGAATAAAAAGCTCTAAAAAATGTTTAGTCAAAAAGCAGTAAAATGTAAACAAAACAGTAATTTGACGTCCATACAAAACATTTAGTCACTATAAATGTACTAATTGACAAAAAGCAATAAAAGAAGAAGACGGTAGGTAACAATTAATTAAGCCATTCAGTACATTGATGGAAATTATAAAAAAATACCAAAAATTAAGATTTTGAGAAATAAAATGAAAGCATTTCTGGGGCTTAATGGACCTTTGATAGTATATTGTTTGGATATACGGTTTGCTTTTATTTGATAGGGGCGTCCGATACCTAATGGTTAGGTAGTTGAATTCAAACAACATGTCTCTCGCCTCTGTGGGTCCGAATCTCGCCAAGGATTTCAAATTCTTTCATGTGAGGAAGCTATAACCTAGCTAACGGAACGTCGGTGGTTCCACTCACGTACCCTCTTGTACCTGAAATAATACACGAAGGGGCGCCTGAGGTCTACATCCACATGTAAACCTTGAAAATTGTATTGTGACCTTGACAGTGTTAGTGCGACGTACACGCCAACCAAAAAAGAAATAATTTTATATTCAGCCATTATAGTTTTATTACTCTTGGCCCATTAGCGGAGCTATTTGTGTTTACTATCTTTTTGTCCATGGACCCGAATTTTATCAATTAATCCCTTCGATTTACAGCTAAAAATATATTCTTAATAAAGAATTCCTTCCGATTTTTATTATGTAAAGTCATATATTGGTTTTCGCTTCGGTGATTCGCAGCATGCCATATAAATGAATGGAAACGGGAACAAAGTTCACGACTCAACAGCTGGGTAGGCAGTTTAAAAGATAAAACAAAACGGTAATTTATTTCTTACATGTGTATCTTCTACAGGAAATTACTTATTATTTTGTAGAAACACAGTGGGTTATATATGTATTTTATTGCTGTACATGAATTCGAAAGCTGTAAATAGATGATCTAGCTTATCATCGTGAAAGTCGGAAATTCTATTTATAGACGTAGTTTTAGTCTAAATGAAAAGATCATTCGTGTCGCGCTATGGTAATAGATAACGAATTGGAGGATATTGCAGCAAATGAAATGCAAACATATTCAACAATAAATTGCACTCTTTGTAAATTTATCGAAAAAAATATGAAGGCCATTTTTACGATTTGTTATATCATAGTATTGTCATTTTTAAATTTTCTTTTCGTAGGTTTTTTACGGTAAATTAAAAGCTCCTTCATATTTTACGGCCCTGATTGCACATTTTTTACGGTGTATATTTAAATCGACCCCGATTACGCCAATTTTTGCTGTAAGAAGTTGATTCTATTTTGTTTGAAGGCACTCGGTTTAATTGTGGTTTGAATGGAATGTTGATTTGCCGAATACTGTGACATTTTAACAACAGAAACTTTCGTCTGCAGTTTTAATATGAGGTGTTATGTGTTTATTGATAGGAATGTAAACCCACTGGTGAATCAGACGAGGATGTTGAAGCAATTCAACTAAATAGTAGATTGATCTCCCAAATAAAACAATTAACTATAGCCCTTTATTTATCACCAATGTCAAATAGCTTTATATATGTGACTCGCACGTGAATTTCCCCATATTCAGGTAACAGTCTTCCATTATATTGATAATTTTTCACCATACGGCGTGTATAACAAAATAAGTCCTAAATTTTGGTGTGTTCTACTTTCAGTATTTATCTGCGACTTGAAATATAACTAATGTATCGTAAGTCCCAGGTATAAATAGAAACCATTTTCTTTTAATTTGAAATGAAAAATATACCTGTAATATTATTAAATTAGTACCTTTTCTTACTATTTTTATTTACTGTTTGTAGATTTGTAACAATACTAATTATAAATCAAAGCACAGAAGGAGCTGAATTTGTTTGGGTCTCAGAATGTCAGAAAGGTGAAGGTTGTGAGATTATAAACCAATTTGTTTTTGTATAGTGCCACCAATGCTTTCCAGCGTTTTAATTGTTACAGTAGTAGATTGGCTATAAGACTAATTGCAACACTGATATTCAATCCAATGTTTATTTGACTTAAACAATTTGAAAAAAAAGAGTTGCCTTATCTGGGATTTGAACTCCAGACCTCTCGCTTCCTAAGCGAGCGCGCAAACCCCTCGGCCACGGTGAAATTTATACGTTAACGGCCTGAAGAAAACCATATTATTCTAATTAGGATTTGTAACGACGCTAACTGTTGTTTAACACTTGTGTAAATAGTCATGGCGCTTACTATAAGCATGTATATCTAAAAAGAATAAACAAAAATCTAAAAAGAATAAAACAATATTAGAAACCTTCGACCATTCGGGAATTCTTTTGCTTGAAAATTCATGCGCCTGTCATTTGACCATATTTACGCAGTGATCTCCCCTGAATTTTCGGCCTTTGTGTTACATATAAAGGGAAGTAACCGCTTCAAGAAAGCGGTCTACTTTCGGCACTTGCAATTAACAGCATTAGAGTCTGAAATTTTGCTACCATTATTTGTTTGGTCTGACGACCCAAACAAATAAAAACAGACTTGGTTCATTTTGACTACTGTTTTGTATGTTCCAAAGAAAATACATTTCATATTCTAACTCTAGGGGGAAGCCCTACCAATTTATGATGAACAATGCTCCATCCCCCCATTTTTCATTTATAAAGCGGTAAATCCAAAACCATTTGGAAATTTTAAAAAATTGGGCATAGCCCCAATTTATAAACGGGTTAAAATACCACGGGAAATAAAACCCGGGTATTTTGGTTAGGAACCGCGCTTTTTCCTTTGTATAAAAAAAATTCCACAAAGGTAACCTAAACCACGCAAAAAAATTTCCCCCGGAAATTACCATTGTGCCCAATGTACGTAATTTTCCACAAAATTTTAACATCTTTGTCTTTTTTCAATAGTCTTTTTTTATGTCCAATCTTGCTTTGAAATGATTAAATTCTTTGCTGCATTTTTGCTAGATAATTATGAAATAACAAGAATGATCAAATTTACTTATTTTATCAAACTGTGAAAAGTATAGGGGAAATTTAAAAAAAAACAATTAAGCCATACTGTAGGCCTACATGTACATTTTTTAAATGTTGTCCATGAAATTTAAAAATAATATGCTATAGATCAAGATCTACTGAACAAGTTACATAATTATTCAATCGTGTATGTCATATATGTATGTATGCTCTACAACTCCAAAGATCGTGTGCTTGTTGAACAATGATTATGGCGAAACCTGTCTTCCATACACAAAGCTGTGATGTAATCAACATTATTGATGTCATCGTGTACACTATGACGTAGAAAGTTCATTCAAGTTTACAAGATAGTTTATACATTGACTAATATAAATATAAACAAGAGATCATAGAAGTACTGTAAATGCAACGAAACTACCAGTTAATCATATTTTGGAAAAAAGAGTGACTATTCATTATAAAAATCTGCCGCATATTTTATGTCATTTATTATTCTATAAAAGAATTTAATAACATTTTAGCGGATCCTTGACGGATCTGATTTTGTACTGACGGGCGTATGAGCCATAGACTTGTGCTCATGTTTAGCGGAACGCTGTGATTGGTTAACTAATTCCGTTGTCGAATCTTATTGGATAAGAGTACTTTTGAATTGTTTTTAGCGGCGGGGCAAATTTCATTTCGGATTAACACGCCAAAGTCTAAGAATTTACCGACGCTCAATTCAGTTGAGCAGCTTTTTCCAACCGATGAAACACGGGACTTATCAAGGTTATTATTTGAACAGTAGCTCAACCCTAAACTAAAAAAATCCGCCACAACGGAAATCCGTCAAAACTGAACATTCCGCTAATAAATATTCCGCTAGAAGACTTAACTGTAATTTACAGCGAAATACGTTCATTATAACCCCTTCTTGTTACAACTTTTACATTGACGAACTCATTAGATCTTTTACAATAACTATACCAAGGGCAATAATTTACATGTTAATTTACAGTATTCAATTAATCCTGTTTTATGCATTTATTTAACAGAAGAATCTTAATAAATAAGATTAACTGTACTTTGGTAGCGTTTTGGTATTTTTCAAGTGTTTATTATTCTTTTCATTGATTAAGTTGTTATGGTAAATTACCGCTACCATCTTAACTTCAGTAGCCTTAAAAGTGATCTGACAAAATCATTTCAAACAGTGACAACGGTAACATTTTGGTGTCAGAAGTGCCGATTTTATTCTGACTAATATCAAGAACCTTTACAGTGAAACAGATTTAGTAAACTATTGAACATTAAAACATTTTGGAAGTGTAAACCTATAAAAACAGTGATAATTGAACTTATTTGTTTACTATTATTAATGGTGCAATCTTTAAGATTAGGAGTTGATAAGAAGCCAAAGCAAATTAATAAAGCTTTATGAGAATGTCTCTTTATGGTACCGTATATATATGGTATAAGGTTAAGGCCCTGGAAAAGCTCCCTCGCGCGGCAGGTTTGCGCACTGATTATAGTTTTGTTAGTATTTTGAATTTAAAAACAAAATAAAATGGATAACTCATTATTCTGAGGTTGAGTTTAATCTTGCTCAAGGTGACAGCCATGAGAATGTTTAATGATTCTCCTAGGCGTGAAATAAGAGGTCAACAAGATGATGAACAGTATGACAGAAACATAATAGATATGACAGAAGATTTCATGTCTGTAACAGGTCTCAAAGGCCTTCAATTGTAATTAAAAAACCTGACCCATTCACTTGGGGTAAGGAAGATTGGGAGCAGTAATATAGTCGCGATTTTGAGGACTGTAGCTGAATTAGGACATGGAATGAGAAGAAATTGCTTCTAACTCTCAGCCTGCTAGTCGTGAAAGTCAGCGCGTATTGTCATACAAGGTTCTTCCTGCAGTCCAGAAAACGCAGTTATCGATTGGACTTATTAGTAGTCGCTTGAACAAAGGGTTTGGTAGTGTCCGAACAACCAGACAAGCATGGCTGGTCGAAATTCCAGCACGTACAAAATTATAGTTGGTGAATCTATTGCAGCCTTTGGTGATGACCTCAGGCTACTGGCAGAAAAGCTTACAGCCAATTTAGAACCTGAAGCTCAAGGAAATGCTGGCACTCAACAATCTATAAAGCTCTTTCAGTTTTGAGATTGGAGAATGCAGAGTTTATCGGACCTGTGATCTGTAAAACAATCACAAGCTGCTGTAGAGGTTGTAGAAAGATATGAAGCAATTATTGGGTGATAACGCAAGTCATAAACAGACGCGCGAGATGTTGTTCGCCAAGTCAAATGAGTCACTACCAGACTCATCATATAAATCCTCAAGCAGATGGGACGGATCCTATGTAAATAGCAGTGATGAACTTCATAAAACCTTGAAGTCTATTCAATATAGACTTGATAAGATTGAAAGGAGACGACTGAATGTACCAAGGGCATGTTTCAATTGTCAGTCACCAGATCATTTCATTAGGGATTGCCCTAACCAACATAAATTGAAGATAAATGATACCAACTTAAAAGGCAAATCAAATCAAATGTCGGGAAACGGCGAAGAGTCCTCCCTGTAGGTCGAGAGAGGACACCAACTGAAATAAAAAGACCTAAAAGTGAAAGTAAAGTAAATTATACTGTGACTCAAACTGTCAAGTCTAAATTGGAAAACAAAGATGATGAAGGTAAAACAAATGAAAATAACAATTTTGGTCCTAGAATTGGTCAAGTTGGCGACAAAGGAACAAAATTTGATAACGGCTTGTATATAACAGGGAATGTAAATGGTAAATCTATCAACTTCTTACTTGACAGTGGTAGCACAGCAACTCTTATTTCTAAAGAAACATTTGATAAGCTTAATATTAAGTTTTTACCTGAAAAGAATATGCAAATTCAGGGTGTAAATGGTTCAAATATTAAGGTATATGGTAAAAGCAATTTCAACATTACACTTGGTCAAGTTCAAATTGAACATCCAATTATAGTTTGTGACATTACTGCTGCAGGTATCATTGGACAAGATTTTATTTTGAAGCATGTTCGAAACTGGGATATGGATGCCTTTGAAATTACGATTGCGTACTGGTGAAAGCATACAGTGTTGTACAAGTGGTGAAGCTGAAAACGGGATATGTCGTGTTATTGTTTATGAAAAGCGTTGAGGTAGAGTTCTAGATCAATCGCATATGTAAAAGTCAGAATACCAAGCAGCGATAAACTTTCCAAGTTCTGGTTTTATTGAAAATGACGTAGGTGTGTTCAAGCAAATAAAGGATATAAAAATTAATCGAAGGCATGTGGTTTGATCCTGCAAAGCAGAAATTGGTATTGGTGTAATAAATGACATTGATGATAGTGTAACACTTCATAAAGGTTTGAATATAGGTAGCTGTAAGTCTTCATATGAAGAAAAATATGAAAATTGATGAAAACCAAGACAGTGTTCATGAGATGTGCCAAAATACCTGCCGAAGGTCATACAGATAATGAGGATGGTAAGCTACAGATCATTTACAGGACTTTACTAAATCGAAGTTCTGTCTATTTAGATGATACCGATAAGCAGCGACTAGAGATGCTTCTGTTCAAGTTTAAAGATATATTTGTGTCATCCACAGATGATCTGGGTTGTACAAATCGAGTCAAACACAAAATTAATACAGGCAATGCCGGTACCAATAAGACAACAACCTAGGCGACAACCATTCAATAAACGTCAAGGTGAAAAAGATGAAATTGAGCGAATGTTAGCAAAAGGTATTATCGAACCATCTAACAGCCCCTGGTCGTCACCGATAGTCCTTGTTACCAAGAAAGATGGTTCTACCAGATTCTGTGTTGACTATAGAAAGCTTAATGAGGTAACCATAAAAGATGCATATCCCCTTCCAAGGGTAGATGAATGTCTAGATGCATTGGCCGGTGCCAAGTGGTTCAACTGCATGGACTTGTGTTCGGGGTTTTGGCAGATTGAAATGGATCCAGACGACAAGCTTAAAACAGCTTTCTCAACATCTGATGCATTGTATCATTTTCGTGTTATGCCGTTTGGTCTTGTGAATGCACCTTCAACATTCCAGCGTGTCATGTCTGATATTCTTAGAGGTATCCAGTGGGTCGAATCACTTCTTTATATGGACGACATCATCACTCCAGGTCAGTCTGTAGATGAATGTTTAAAACGGTTAGAAAATGTCTTTTCCAGACTTCAAGATGCTAATCTGAAATTAAAGTCTTCTAAATGCATATTTTTCCAAAAATCAGTAACATTTCTGGGACACACAGTTTCTGAAGATGGTATCCATACAGATGAAAGTAAAATTGAGGTTGTCAAGAATTGGCCAACACCAGTTAACGCAAAACAAGTCCGAAGTTTCTTGGGTCTAGCATCCTATTATCGCAAATTTGTTCAAGGTTTCGCAAGTGTTGCACGTCCACTTCATCAGCTCTGTGAAAAGAAAGCAAAATTTATTTGGACAACAGAGTGTCAAAATGCATTTGATACCCTTAAACAAGCATTAATAACAGCACCTGTCTTAGCGTATCCTAAAATGGATTGTAAATTCATTCTCGATACAGACGCGAGTGATAAATCGGTTGGCGCAATCTTGTCACAAGAGTGACTGATCTGAATAAACATTGCAACAGCAGACATTTTGTAGAAGTTAATTGTTTGCCAAAAATGTTTCTAAGTCTGAATAACTGTTTTTATTTTGCGGTATACCCTCAAGACTATGCCAGACTAATAAAGCCACAACTGTTTGAGTCCTCCATTGCTATGGATGCAAGGAGGATAATGATGCAATGGGTGGAAAAACAGCATTTCAACCCGGCTCTGAGGGACAACATAAGAAAAGGTTGGAAAGCTGGGTTGCAAAGTAGAATAAATGAACTTGAAGATGGCAAAGAGGAGAAAGAAAACAAAAAGAGAAAGAGGGAAGCTGAAGAGGTTAAACCAAGCACAGAAGTTAAAGAATATACAGCAACACAATTACCAATGACACAAAAAGACCAAAACATGCATTCCAAACAAAATGAAACTAGTCCTTTGACAAAATCAAAAGAAACTCCTCAAGAGTCAATTATACTGCCTAGTTTAATTACACACAAGTTTGATAATAATTCAACAGAAAATCAGTTAAACACAAATAATAACAATCAATGTGAACAGAGTCCCCTTGACCTTTCGAGAACACAAAATGCGAAAACACAAATGTCTCAAAACAATGTAGAAAACAGAAGACTAGAGGTGAAGGAAAGTAAAAATGAAGACATTAAAGAAATCGAAGAAAATCAACTTGAAAACAATTCACATCAAGGTGCCTTTGACTTAACATTAAAATCTGACAAAACAGAACATAAGATTATTGAAAACGGAAGTGATACCGAATTAGAAGATGAAGCAACTAATGAACAGAAACGTCTAAAACTTACAAAAACCCCATTTGGTTGGAGGAGATTAATTGTACCAACAGTAAATAACCAAGGCACATATACTGAAACTGAAATAGACAAGATGCATGAGACATTGCCTTCTCCAGAGTTCAATGAAAGAAAATCTGCATACCAAGACAGGGCTATAAATCTTTTAAAAACGGGCGTTATGCCACTCTGCCCGCCAGGAAGGAGGAATTGGGATTCATCCGGTACATTTGAAACGGAAATCAATGGCAAACAATTTAGCTGGCCTCCCAAGGGTTTTACATTAATGAGCCCAGATAGGAAGCTGTTGGCATGGGAACAGGCAGCTTTGTTCCTGGAAAATGAAACAGCAGGCATTTTACCCAACAACGTATCAAGGTCTTATTTATTAGACAAATATAACTTTTTAGCTCTACCTGGCACAGCCAAATATCAAAAAGAAGAATCTGAAACTGCTGTGACAAGAGCAAGATTTTATACATATCAGATGGTACGTGAAATTGGATCAGGACGAGTTCCGTCGAAGGCTGAGGAGGACCAGATTCAAACCCTTGAATCAGTAAAAAAGGCTCAATCAAAACCATTTTTCGATCTTGAAAAAATAGAAATACCACTGAGACTTGTCATCAATTGACAAAAATAGTTATATCAGATATATATCATGGAAGAAAAAAAAAAGTGAAAAATAACATTAAATTTCTTAAATAGTGATGAAAAGAAAAAAAAACACAGGTGAATTTAAACTATTGTGTAACATATTAAATATTTCAATTGTGTGTATAATTCAGCATTCATTAAAAGGTGTTCTTCTAAGGCTAATAAGTTTACTATTATGAAAATTTCTTAGTGTGAGTGTCCTTGGTCTACATGTGTTTTTAAGCAGATTTTTTTATATGAATCAAGGATTATAAAGAGATAGAGTAATAAGTGAAGTTATAAAAAGTGTGGTTGAACGAATAATAGTGAAGTATATTAAATATCTAATCAATGTGATGTATTCAATGTGATGTTGTATCATGCTTGTGTACTGTAGTGTTGTTCTACGGAAAGACAAGTGAGGTGTTGGAATTATCACTCTTATATCATATATATTTTGCATGGTACTATAGTATGACTTTTGTGAGGTCAGTAAGTTAAGTGTAAAATAAAAAAAAAAAAAAAAAAATCATTCTAAATGAACTTATGCGAAGCAAAGTGATGAAGGAAAACAATATTGAATTAGAGGTCTAGTGCATTATGTGATGTGTTGATTTATAAGTAATTACATACAATGATTGACAATAAGATTTAAGTATTAAAAATGTGAATACATGTACAACTTTGAACGATAAATACATGTGATGTTATTGTTACCTATCAAACAAGAATTTTGAAGTAACATGTCATGTTTCGTGTAAAACATAAAATGTTTGATATTTTGATTGACAAATTCATTATAATATAATGCTGTTCTAAAGTTTGTTGTTTGTTGATATAATAATTTGCTGTTTGATAATTTAATTTAAGTTTATTAGTCCTTGGTATGACATTAGCAAAAACATTTCCATTATTAACATTATCCAGGAGGATATTCTTTTAAATAAGGAGGGGGAAGTGTTATGGATAGACATGTAAACATTTTAACAGTGTGATGAGATATTACCTTTCCTTTAATTGAATTCTGTTCTTTCATTCCCATGATTTGTGTGGTTGTTTATCAACTTTATATCTAACAGTAAACAGTATAAGTGTTCAATGATTTGAGTTAAAGAACCATTGAAATATCGTTCAGAACTATGTGAACATGATCCGGGTCGCGAAATAACCTGACAATTGAGCGTAGATACTCAACTGACCAAAGAATAACAATAATAACGATCAGATATGTAGAAATATACCTGAACTATTATTCAATTACAATAGATGCAGAAAGTATACACTAAAAGTGTCACTATAACACATTGAAGTGTTTTATTTACATTTTCGCGCTGACTGATTCAGCGGAAATAAGTTCCATATCCGGCCAAATTCCGAGAAAGTACTGTAATGCAACGAAACTACCATAATCATATTTTGGAAAAAGAGTGACTATCATATAAAAATCTGCCGATATTTTATGTCTTTATTATTCTATAAAAGAATAATAACATTTTAGCGGATCCTTGACGGATCTATTTTGTCTGACGGCGTATGAGCCATGACTGTGCTATGTTTAGCGGAACGCTGTGATTGGTTAACTAATTCCGTTGTCGAATCTAATTGGATAAGAGTACTTTTGAATGTTTTAGCGGCGGGCAAATTTCATTTCGGAATTAACACGCCAAAGTCTATAAATACAGACGCTCAATTCAGTTGAGCAGCTTTTCCAACCGTGAAACACGGACTATCAAGGTTATTATTTGAACAGTAGCTCAACCCTAACTAAAAAATCCGCCAAACAACGGAAATCCGTCAAAACTTGAACATTCCGCTAAATAAATATTCCGCTAGAAGACTTTAACTGTAATTTACGCGAAATACGTTCATATAACCCCTTCTTTTACAACTTTACATTGACGAACTCATTAGATCTACAATAACTATACCAAGGGCAATAATTTACATGTTTTTACAGTATTTAATTATCCTGTTTTATGCATTTATTTAACAGAAGATCTTAATAAATAAGATTAACTGTACTTGAGCGTTTTGGTATTTTCAAGTGTTTATATTCTTTTTCATTGATTAAGTTTTATGGTAAATTACCGTACCATTTAACTTCAGTAGCCTTAAAAGTGATCCTGACAAAATCATTTCAACAGTGACAACGGTAACAATATAAACAAGAGATCATGGATAATTTTTTGATATATTATATTTATTTGTGACTTGCGTCATAAAGGAGTGAATCCGAGGGATATCATTAATCTATACATATACTGTAGATAGAATAAACTTTTGCAGAGACACTGACAGGTAAGACCTTTCTAAATACATGTACTGTACTGTATAGATCTTATATAGGTTCTAAATATGCAGTTGTTGAAATGCACTGTGATCACAAGCTGCTTGTAATTAAATGCTATGTTGATGTTTTCTTTAAACAATAGCTGCTTCGTCTGGTTGTCCTTGCGATTGTATATTACATGTGTGTCATCTACTGTATGCAGATGAAAAACCGCATATTGTGAATTTAAATCCACAATGGTTAAAAATTGTCGTGGTATCAGCGCTTGGTTCCGTCGTGTATTTCTTTCCAAAAAAAAAAACAGTCAAAGAAGTCAGACAAGTTTTTTTTAATGTTGTCTGCAGGAAATCTATATCTTTTTTGTAACTCCTCGTCCATCAAATCAATCAACTATCTGTCAATTCGTCGGAATTGTAGTGGGATCATATGGTGCTCTAAAACAGTGAAATTGTTCACCTTGTGATAAAAGCATGAAACTTTGCACTATGGTAGTTCAAAGTATATAAGGTTATATAGGCTATGGACCCAATTTGAAAAATTCAAAATGGCCGCCATTTTTCAAGATGGCTGCCAATATGTCCGAAAATTAAGAAAATACCCTTTTGTTGACTGTTTGTGGTGATTACTTGATAATACAAATGTAATATTAGAATAGTTTATTATCTATTGTGTTGAAATTGAAATTTAGATATAAAATAAATATGTTACTGAGATATTTTGTCAATTTTGAGCTTTTTTTAAGGTAAAAAGGTGAAAAAAATTTGGGAAAAATCATTAAAAATCACATATTTTTACCTTTTAATCATAGATTTACACAAGTTGTTGTCTTTTTGAAATACTTTAATACTCTTTAGTTGTTTATACACTTAACACAGTACTGTACATGTCTGACTGACGATTTGCATGCATGATATGTGCTACGTATAAGCTCAAATCCAAAGAAAGCTCATAGGACAGTCTCGAAATTGGCACACAGACATTTCTTAGGTTTTTAAAATATTTCAAAATTTGCATTACAAACGTACGGTGCAAAATTGCTCGTTATACTTATATTGATAATTTCCAGAATGTTTTGCTTTATTTTTCATGATTAAGTAAATTAAGAATTTAGCATAGTTACTTCCCTTGTTTGACATTCCCCATTTGTGTGTAGCAGAAGAAAACTTCCTGTGCAGGTTTTTTCAACTGTTATGTGAACAGTTTTAAGATTTTACAATATTTGCTGAAAATTAGGTAAGTGGATAACTTTCTTGATGTTGTACCCTTGCTTTTAAAATTATGTTTAACATAAGATATGTCTTTTAAGAGTCATGCTCAAAATTTTTAAAAACTGTCATAGTCTTCGGATATATAATAGTGTTCTGATAAATTGATGAATTAATGTTAATCAACAGATTGTTTTTGTACAACTATTACAATTATATATCTTTTTATCTTATTTTGAATCAAAACCGTGTTACTTTAATAGGAATTTGCCTAACTAAGGAAATAAATACCCGCAATGCTTAGAATACATGATTATCATATGTTTGTAACATTGCAGTTTAATTAGATTATATTTTTCAATGTTAAACAAACAAAAAAATCAATTTATAAAGTAATATTCCACCGACAATGACACATAAATAAAAAGGTTTATTTATATTTTTAGGAAGATCCAGTATAGCAGCTCTATATAAATTGAAACAGCCACACCATAACGTCAGAACATTTATGTATTAAGGCATAGTATGATTAACATGGAATCACTTGATAGTAAGCTTCAGGTTCTATGCTTCTATGTATCTATCTATGTATCTGTTTGTGTATGTCTATTTATGTATCTATTTATGTATCTACCTTTGTATCTATATACATGTATCTAAGTATCTATGTATGTCCATGTATGTATCTATGTATGTCTATGAATGAATCAATGTATGTATCTATCTTTGTATCTATGTACATGTATCTAAGTATCTATGTATGTCTATGTATGTATCTATGTATGTCTATGTATGAATCAATGTATGTATCTATCTTTGTATCTATATACATGTATCTAAGTATCTATGTATGTCTATGTATGTATCTATGTATGTCTATGAATGAATCAATGTATGTATCTATCTTTGTATCTATATACATGTATCTATCTATGAACCTATGTATCTGTCTATTTATTATCCCTCTATCTATGTATGTATCTACGTATCTTTGTATCTATCTATGTTTATGTCTATTTATTATCCATCTATTTATGTAATTATCTATGTATGTTTCTATGTATGTATCTGGTTATGTATCTATCTATGTATGTATCTATACATCAATATATGAATCTTTGAACCTACCTACCTTTCTACCTACTACCTGCCTACAAGCCTATCTATCTATCTATCTATCTATCTATCTATCTATCTATCTATCTATCTATCTATTTAGTCTAGTCTGGTCTAGTCTAGCCCAGGTATGTCTATTCTAGTCTAGAACAAAAGTAATGTAATAAGCATTTTAAAGAAATTGTTGATTACATAAATTTACAAAAGCAGAAAAAATACTTCATTTGACAGACATATTGAATATGTTATCTATAATTAATATTTTCAGGTACGAATCTAAGCTTCCAGAGAAATGTGGGAAATGTTACAAAGAACCCAGTGCTTCTTTCAAGTTCAAGGTTATATGTCGTCACGCCTAAAGTGCCACAAACATCACCAAAGTCTAAACTAGTACATTGTCCTATAGATTGGTTAAAGGGAAGCACTTCAGTGTCCCGCATTGATTAAATGCAAAGATGTTTCTAAAGGTGCAGACTATGAGACACTGCTAAGTGATATATCTAGTTATCATTAAGTTGGATATTTTACAGTACCGATTAATTCAACATTATTAGGGGAACAGAAAGATGTAGTTGAACTTCTTTAAAAAAAATGAAGCTAAATGGCACAAGAATTACCGTAACAAATTTAGCAAACTGAAACTTACAAGGCTACATAAGGACAAGTTAAAAGTTGAGGCCGAAACTGACAGCAGTACACCAAACAAAATAACTTGTAAGAGTTGTGGGGCAGCTACAGTGGCTGATTGTAAAAAATGTTTCTTTTGTAATACAGAATCTGGAGATCTTCATCAAGCTTCCACATTTGAAATGGACACAAAAGTTAGCCAATGTGCTTTAGAGTTACAAGATACAGTTCTTTATGTATCATTCTAATTGTTTGGTAACCCTTTACAATAGGTCCAGGAAGCTGCAAGCAGAAAATGATTCAAATAAATCTTGTCAACAAATACATGGCATTGCTCTTGCAGAACTAGTGTCGTATATAGAAGAGAGTAAGTCAAGTGATTTAATAACCATATATAAGCTTGCAGATCTTGCCAAGTAAAAGACTTGTGTGCAGTCATTGAAGAGTTTGGAAATCCTTTCAATGATTACACAGAGGACCTTTTAGTATTAGATACTCGGGACATACTTGATGATCAGGTGAAGGACACCGTCAAGCAAATTGAAAGAGTTGGCAAAGAACAGTTTGAAACTTTCATTACTGAACTATTTGATACCAGACAAAAGCCTGTCACTGATTCTATAAAGCAGAATAAATTCCCGCTTTTTAGTAGGCCTGCAATTAAAGGAAAGAGCAAGGAGAAACAACAAATTTCTTCACTAAAAGACACTTGTTCGCTTTTTTCAAAGTTGTATGTATCTTTCCAGGTGCGCAAACGGGACCTTGATGAGTTTTTTCTCCATGAGAATAGCAAGTATCCTCCTTCAATTTCACAGTTCGGACATCTAAGATTTGGTTGTAAATCTGAATTGTTAAACTGCCTCGAGCAAGTATGTCCATCTGAATATGAAATATCAGATGTTGGTGTAAAGATTTTCGATGGTGCAGCCATTATCAATATATTAAAACCTAATGGCTGTCAAACATTCCTTGAGTACTCACAGAATGTGTTTATATCGTTCGTTGAGCGTCAGATACAGAGTGTTTCTAGAGTGGACATTGTTTGGGATGAATACATAACAAATAGTCTAAAAGCTGCAACAAGAGGCTAACGTGGACAAGGTATTCGTAGAAGAGTCCAGTCAGATTCACGAATTCCTGGAGGTTGGGAAGCCTTTCTTCGAGTTGATGAAAACAAAACAGAGCTATTTGGGTATTTAGCAGATCAGGTGATAACATTAATATGTGACAGCAATAAGCAGATCATAACCACAAAAGGATCAGACGTTCTGAGCAATTTACCAATAGAAGAAAGCAGTATCATATCTTCATGTACACACGAAGAAGCAGATACAAGGCTTTTACTTCATGGTGCTCATGCTGCAAGGCTGAACAATACAAAAATCCTTGTACGCACTGTTGATACAGATGTTGTTGTCATAGCTATAACTTTCAACATACGAATGTACAAGAGCTATGGATAGCATTTGGCACTGGATTTTTTTTTAGATATAGAACTGTACATAAACTCTGTAACGCTCTTGGTCAGAATATAGCAAGTGGTTAATTGGAATTCCATGCATTTACTTGATGTGATCAAACTTCATCATTCTGTGACAGAGGCAAAAATTCGGTATTGGGGACATTAAAAGCATTTAGTGAAGCTACAGAAGCATTTAAAGTTCTTAGTCAGACTGCAAAAGATGACCCTATTGCCACTGTTATGCCAACGTTGGAACTATTTGTACGACCGTTCAAATGCTGCTACAAGAGTCAACGAAGCGCAAAAAAGATCTCTTCACACGAAATTGAAGATCTATTATAAAACTCCACCGAAACATGCAGCTCTTTTACAACACACGAGACAAACTGCATACCAGGTTGGGTACTGCTGGGGACAGGCGCTTTTGCCCTCACCAGAACTTCCTTGTCCAAGTAACTGGGGTTGTGTGAAATGTAAGGATTATACATGAGAGCCGTTCTGGACAACATTACAACAGGCCTCCGAGTCTTGCCAGGAGTTACTGAAGTGTAGCTGTAGTCCCCAGATTGGTTGTCGTGGGAGGTGCAAATGTATCAAAGCTGACTTGATGTGCACAGATCTTTGTCTGTGTGGTGGAGCTTGTGACTGAGGATAGACTTATGGGCGAGGTTTAGGGTCTGTGTAATTTATGGTGATGTTAGTAATATTGGTATATCTTGGTTTGTTAAACCTATCTATGACTGCAAGTGATACACAATCAAAATGGAAGTACTGAATACAACAATTATACTTTGAAACATAAAAAACACTTTTTTGTGCATTTGGCGGCCATTTTGGAAGCCATTTTGAAAAAAATGCAGCACTTAAATTCAAATCTTATTAGAGATAAACAATGATTTATATGTGTGCAACATGAAATAAGTAAATTTGATAACAATTTATCAATTTATTAAACTGTATTCTCATTGCAAGTAATTGTTTCATCTTATGGAAGCCATCTTGGCGGCCATCTCGAAAATGGCGGCCATTTTGAAAATTGACGATGGGTCCATAGCTGAAATTAAACAGAATTGGTTCATCAACAAACGTGCCAAGTTTGTTGCTTTTATCACAAAGTGAACAATTTTTCACCATATGATCCCACTATTGTGGGGTTGTCTGTGCTTACACGTAAAATGCCCGCCATGTTTGTTTTGGTTACCTTGCAGTTACCAAGCTTCAGTACCTGGGTTAGATTTAACCGCGGTTATTGGTTTTGATATTTTTTATACAATCACTTACCGCGAGGTTACCGGACTGGTTACCGTAACCGTGTGGTAACCACGCAGTTACATTGTTTATACAATTGGCTGCAGATGTCTACTTGTCCATCGTCATTTGCTGCATTTCTTGCTTGGACGGTCTTTGATGTTTTGCATCTGTTCAATGCTTTTCTTATACCACTTGCCCCGAAACAGCCGCGAAGGACATTAAAAAAATAAAGTCTTTGTTTTGGCTTATTTACATATGGATTTTAATATTTCTTGCCATGATTTGTTGTTGCTATTTGTAGAAAATGAGTAGCATTTTATGTGAAAAAAGTACATGCTTTGATATCTTTTATCGTCTAATATTACTGACAACAGTAGTGAC